>NW_003303695.1:556241-594483 GCF_000142945.1 Phytophthora infestans T30-4 | reverse complement strand
GACCATTGTACGCAAAACCGGTTAGGTCCATGTCGGCGATGGCGTCGGGTCCTGTGGCTAGGAAGGTCAGTACGGCACTGTTGTTGGTTACTGTACGCATGGCCTCCGGGTCCATTGAGTTGAGACCGTTGACCCAGCGCATCATCTGCGGGCCGTTCTCGGCCACGATGCTGAGGGCTGCGCTGGTGTTGCTGCCCTTGGCGAACGAACCGAGTGCCAAGCGCACAAGGAAGGCCATTTCACCGCCGGCACCCGCGATAACACTCATGTACCCCGCGTCCAAAGCGGTGACCTCGTCGGTATCAGAGCATCCGTCGCAGCTCATATCCGGCTCAAACGTGTGGTACGTGTACTGCTTGTAGCTCACGCGATTTCCATCGTCCAGAAGCTCAACATCCAACTTGACCTCACGACGACGGTATGTGTACGGGCCCATTTCCTGCACCTCAAGCGTGTCGGCGTCTCCGGCGAGGTAGGCCTCGGCGTTGGTCGCGTTCATCATGTGCAGGCTGTAGTAGTACGGCGTGCAGTCGTCGCAGTCGGCGTATGGGTCGAGGTAGCTGTCCTCCTCGATGTCCGAGGTGCTACAGGTCGCGACGCCGTCCTTAACCGCATTGTCAATCACCGCCGGCAGCACCGTGCCGTACAGCAGAGCGATAATTGCAATGAAGGCTCCGGTGATCATTAGACCTAATCCGAGCGAACAGCATAGGCAGCGACGCTGGGTGCGTTGGTTGTCCTTCTCCAGTACTCGTCTGCGGGGATTCGGCCATGGTCATGGTCCGTGAATCAAGCCGATGAAGTCGGGTAGAGACGGCAAAATCAAGAATGTAAGCTGTGAACTGGTCCGGTTGCTGCAGCCTTGTTGACGAAAGCGGGGCAAGAAAACTTTGGGATCGGCTCTTGGAGTGATCGGGCTGGATGTCTGCTGAGTCTCCAATGAAACGCGAGACTCGGATGGCACTAACGGTGAAAAGGCACCTTCTTCAAGCTGCCATCACGCAGATGGGGGAGAGCAGGCATCAGCCGACTGGAGTAGAATACAATACAGTTGTATTTTTTGGGAAAATGACACCACGTGAGTGGATACATGAAAGTTGTGACAGAAAGTGTAAAATGATCACAGACAAGGATGGTGAACACAGCTTTCGTACCGACTCACTTACTGTCGCAACTTGGCATTCAGCAAATCCCTTGTTGTCGGTAGACATAATCACAGAACCCCCAGTCTAGTTTATCACAAATTAAAAAATAGCAAATCTCTATTCTTAGCCTAATAATAGCCAATGATATCATTTTTTTTTGTGCGGTCGCTCGTTGCGTTAGATTTGAGATGGAACAGAGTAGTAATATTTATGAGCCGGACTGTACGGGCATTGCATTACCGACGGCGCATGCAATGCTGGCATCGACTGGTTCTCCTGCTGCACCAGTCGCGTTGCTGTCTGCACAGAAACATAAAATAGCAGACACAGTGACGGTCAACGTCAAGCAAAATGACGTCAATCATTGGCGCTGCCTTCAAGACTTACTTCTGAGGTACATGTATTTAAATCTTGCCGGAACATATTAATCCACGGTCAACTGTTGTGATGGATGCCAGCTTCAACGAGATCAGCGGTCATTGCAGTTTGACCAAAGCAGGTCATTCTTATTATCCAAACTGTAGGATATGTGTACAATGTACACAGTACATACAGCACCACTAGGTAGGTATTAATACTTCGAAGTTCGAAGTTCACAGCTCAAGGTACCGGTAAGGTATTACGTGTTCGCGTAGCCAAATTACACCTCGTCGGCGGCATAGAGTGGTGTCTGCATACGTCGAGTCTTCAGTCATAGGTAGAAAGTCACATATTGTAGTCGAGAGTTCCTTCCAATTGCCGCGGTGGTCAGCGAGCCGTTGAAGTTCGTAGAGGTCTTGTTCAGTCCTTAGGCGGAATCCGGGGCCACTGAAAGCTCGAGGTGTACAGTTTAATTTGCGATACAGTACCAGTACAGTTGCAGTCAGCTGCTGAGTGTGACCGGCCGATGATTTCTTGGCGTGCATCTCAGTGAGATGATCTCACCAAGTCGGTGGATCCACAAGTGTATGTCGGCCAACTTACCACGAAGCTGTCCGTGCAGTATTATGGACTCCGTAAGCGTGACTACCATTTCGTCCAGATTCATTCATACATGTTCTTAATTTGTGCAGTATCGAGCAAGATGGCAGCTCAAGTATGACCAATTTGATGTATCAAATGTCGGATAGGGAAATCTTGAGCCTATATTAAGATTTTTCTTTTTTTCAATACCGGTAGCCCCCCAGCCTGTATTTGGCACCATTTTTAAGCATCCAAGCATCCATTGCACTAGTGTCTGGTGCACAGGATTAATACCTCGCAGTGCTTTCGATACAGGATGATCAAGCCGTACTTACCGACTCCGTTTTTTGCTTAGGTGACTGTTCTTTCACTATTAACAATATCCCATTCATTACCAGGCACACGGAATTCAATGACCAAGTTATCGTTGCTGTGAACCCCATGAAACCGTACGTGAAGCAATCGCAAGGTATTTCTTTGGAATTACTGAGCCGTGCGCGCTGCAGAGAGGCAGTGGAGAAGAAGTACCGGGACTGGCCATTCGCCATACTCTTCATAATGAACATTGGCGTCATCTTCGTCCTCATGGCCTCGTTGGGAGTCAGTGCAGTAAGGACAAACAACAGTTTGCGCGATTCGCTCTCGCACAACGACATGAAAGCTCTGGCGGGTGTATCATCGGGAATGACAACACTGGCGATGGTCCTAGCAGTAATGATGACGAAAATAATCCCGTCATACGCCCGCTGCATGATCATTTTTGTGCTCTGGCTAAACTTCGGAGTCGCTATAGCTTTCGCCGGCATTGCCATTGCTCTTGGTGCCTTTGTTTTCGCAGCTGTTGGAGTGATCATCGCGATACTGAATTGGTGTTATGTACGCAGAGTGAAGCACCGTATTCCGCTAGCAGTAGCCCAGTTGCGAATAGCAGAGGCTGCCATCTCAAACAACAGGGCGACGTATGTTGTGGCTCTGGTGTTCGCCGTGCTGCAGATTCTCTGGGTTGTGATGTGGAGTCTCGCAGTGCTAGGAGTAATCAGCCACTCCTCACAAACATTAAGCAATACGCAAACACGGTATGGAGGGAATCATAGCTGGGCGTTCGCACTTTTGCTGCTGTCGTTCTACTGGGGTGTTCATGTGCTCAAGAACGTCGTACATACTACCATCGCTGGGACCATTGCAGCTTTCTGGTACCAATCGGAGTCGGTAAATACTACGACTTCCTCGCTGAAGCGAGCCATGACAACATCATTCGGATCAATATGTTTCGGATCTCTCATCGTTGCAATCCTGCAAACACTTCATGAGGTACGAAGTACAAGGATTCTGATTTTGTAACGCAATTGTTGCTGACTGGCACCGTGTTTTGTAGCTGGCAAAAACCAGTCGCAAGTCACGAGGCGCCGCTGCTTGCATTGCCGAGTGCTTGTTGGCTTGGCTTGGGTCGATCATGAAATATTTCAATCGTTGGGCTTACGTCTATGTCGGGATCTACGGCTACAGTTTCATGAAGGCAGGTAGTGCTGTATCCCAGCTTTTTCACCAGCGAGGCTTCACAGGTCTCATCAACGACGACCTTGTCCGCATCGTGATCAGGCTCACAGCGATTGGAGTTGGTGGGGTCTAAGCGTTTTTCTACGATTTACGCAGGGCTATTCTCGTTAACTGTTGTGCGTTTTGAGCAGGGCTTGTCTGCGCTGGCTTTGGGGCGCTAATCGCAGAGCTGAGCGATGCATTCGCGTTCGAGTCCAGCACGAGTACGAGCGACGGACATACGCTTCTTTTCATTTACACTAAATGCTGATGGTGTTATTTGCTATTTTGACTCCAGCATTACTGACGATTCTAGGCTTCGTGATCGGATTCAGTGTCGCGTTCACGCCTCTCGCAGCTGTTAGTAGCTCGGTCGCCACAATCTTCGTCTGCTTTGCCGAGGTGTGCAAAACAACGCACTGCAACATGAAGACGTGCTATTTAACAAATTCAATTTTCTCGTTGCAGGACCCTGCTCCGTTTCAGCGCTCGCACCCTGAGCTTTACGCTGTGCTGGCACAAGGATGGCACAGTCTTCACCCCGAGTTCATTGCGCAGGCAGGGCCTCACTTCAACATTAATGTAGCCATATTCGAAACCTGCATCACTTTAATACCAATCCTATTCACTGTCGGAGGTGTATCAGCCTGAGAGTACAGTACCGGTATCAAGTATTTTAAGTACTGATCACCATGTCGGCCGAGGAAGAGTATGATTTTGACTACAGCGATGAGGACGAGGACATGGAGGACGCCGAGGCTGCAGTGCAGATAGAGAACGCCTACTACTCAGCCAAGCAGCTCCTGGAGGGAGAGCCACCTCGACGAGAAGAGGCGTTGGGGGCGTTGGCACAGGTGCTGACACTGCAGAACGAGCAGACTGACTGGGGGTTCAAGGCGCTCAAGAGGATCGTCAAGCTGCTGTTCGAGCTGCAGCGTCACGATGAAGCCATGCGGAGGTACGAGGAGCTGCTGGGCTACACGAAGACGGCGGTGACGCGTAATGTTGGGGAGAAGGGCATCAACAGCATTTTGGACTTTGTGTCGACCAGCAAGGTGCTGTGATTGTAGGGTTTGTACTTCAGGTTTACTGAAGAAGCTGACATTCTGGGATGGTACTGTCAATGCGCAGAACTGGGAAATCCTGCAGAGATTCTACGAGACGACGCTGGAGACGCTCAAGGAGGCGAGGAACGAGGTTTGGAGCTGCTGTTGAGAGAGATGGAGGCGCTGACGGTGGATGGCAACTCATTACAAGGCCTTGTTGTCCTTGCTATCTGGTTTTAAATACTGCAGAGACTGTGGTTTAAGACGAGCGTAAAGCTGGGCAACCTGCTGTACGAGATTAAGGATTTTTCTCGGCTGAGCAAGGTGAGATGAACAGGGAAATGATGCGCAAGTAGATGCTCCTTTTTTCTCATGCGGTGACCTATTTCCTTTGCGTAGATTATTAAGGAGCTGCTGGCGTCGTGTAGCGATGAAGATGCAGATGACGGTGTTAGGAAAAACTCTCAGGTTAGAGAAGTGTTGTTTTTTTCTTAAGGAGGGGGCTATTACTTGGGTGGTGCTGTGCTGATTTTGAATGCTGATTCTGCAGTTGCTGGAAGTGTATGCGCTACAGATCCAGATGTACACGGCGCAGAAAGACAACAAGAAGCTGGTGTCGATCTACGATAAGGCACTACGCACCAAGTCGGGAGTTGCACACCCTGTACGCATACGAACAGAACCCAAGTGAATACTTGTTTGACAGCTCAATAACATTGTGCACTGTATATGACAGAAAATCATCGGCGTCATCCACGAATGCGGTGGCAAAATGTACATGATGCAGCGCGAGTGGGACAAGGCTCGAAGTGACTTTTTCTCGGGCTTCAAGAGCTACGACGAAGCTGGTGAACCCCGACGGCTTCAGTGTCTGAAATACTTGGTACTGGCCAACATGCTGAGCGAGTCTCAGGTGAACGTGTTCGACTCGCAGGAGGCCAAACCATACGAGAACGACAAAGAGATCGTGGCCATGACCAAATTGACCGACGCGTTCCTACACGACGAGATCAAGACGTTCGAGCAGGTGCTGAACCGCAACCAGGAGGCCATCATGGACGATCCCTTCATTAAGCATTACATCGACAGCCTACTTCGGACCATCCGCAGCAAAGTTCTGCTCAAGATTATCAAGCCTTACCGGAGGATGGACACCCAGTACATCGCTCGGGAGCTGAACGGTATTCCTCTGTCTGAAGTGGAGTCGTTACTCTCGGCTCTAGTGCTGGACAAGAAGATCGAGGCACGCATCGACCAGGTTCGCCATACACTTGTGCTTCTGGATAGAAAACCCGAAGAGAAGTTCCAAACGTCCATCCGAGGTTGGTGTGACGCCCTCGAGAAGTTCCATTCGCTGACTGTGGACCGGGTCGGCACTGGCCTGTAAGAAAAGTTGTCTCCGTCTTGCGTCTTGCAAACATTACATAAGTGGCCGATTAATTGTTATGTGCATTCCTATCTTAAAACCTGCCATTTTCATCTTCGAGTTGGAGCCCTCAGCATTCTGCTACCTGCGGACGTTGCGCTGCGTAAAACTGCTGAATCTGACGAGCTTCTCCCGCCTGGCGAGACGCGATGTGCCACGCAGAGCCGAGACAGAGAACAGACCACACGGACCAGCACAGACAGAAGCGGAAGCCAATGCGGTAGGCGCAGGCCTCGTCACAGTACTGGAAGTAAGTGTTTGGCTGTCCTTGCTGCGAGATGACCCACTCCATGATGAGTCCTGTAAGGTAGGGGGACAGCGCGTAGCCGAACAGGTTGAAGACCATCACAGAGAACGACGAGGCGAGCGCCCGATGCTCAGCAGGCACGACCGAGATGAAGATGCCGGTGCAAGCTGGCAGGATAGCGCCACCGAAGAAGAGCAAGAGCCACAGGAAACCAGCAGTGATGTAAATGTCGTTGAAGAACGTCGTCACTGCCGAGATAGCGAACGCTGTAAGTCCCAGGATCATGCAGATGCCTAACGCTTTTGCACGCTGTTCCACGCCGATGTATCCTCCATACCGATCGATGAGCCAGCCACCAAAGAACACGCCCAGGATGGGGCCAGTACCGGAGACAACAACGAAGAGCGCGTTGACCAGGTACTTGGAGGCATGCAGCGACTTGATCATGAAGATGGTGCTCCAATACTGCACGCCAGTGACGACGAAATAGACAGTCGTGAGGCCAAACACGATCAAACAAAAGACTGGGATATGCAGCAGTTTGTAGACGCCCTCGGAGAATGCGCCTTGTTCGTACACCTCCATGAACTCTTCTTCGAGTATCGAGGCTTCCAGCATACTCATCCGTGGAGACATTCGCGGAGATCTCAAGGGGGTAATCGCCGTGTCTAGCGCTCCGTACGTTGAGGATAAGCTCTTGGCCACTGGCGATACCCGCTCGTTCCCTGCCTTGGAATTAATTGGTGACGTCTTAATCGGTCCAGGCGCAGTGACAGCACTGTCACCTTTCTCCAGTTCATTCGCTACTGCATCCAATAGTGGAGCTCCACGCATACTCGGAGGTCGAATCATACTACGACGAAGTGAAGCCCCTCCATTGTCGTCTTCACAATGGCCCAAATGATATTGCTGCTGGTTCTGATGCAGCTGACGAAAACTGCGTTGACTGCTGACCCCGTACATACTGGCACTGGCAAGCAACGCGTCTTCTTCGTCGTGATACGTGGTGGATCTTGTGCTCAGGGGCGTCCCAGCTACTGTGTCGTCCAGGAAGCTGTGCAGACCGAAGCCGGCTCTCCCTCGAGCGCTCAAGAATCCTCCCCGACTGCTGTGCAGTGGCTCCAACTCATTGTGTTTCGGTTCTTTGTCGTCTCCTTCCTGCTCTTCTTCGTCCTCATTGCGTTCCTCCTGGTTACTGACCCTTGACGCCGTCTCGTCCGCCACGTCGATAGACTGCGTTTCGTCCATGCAGCCATCGGATGAACTGGCACTCGCACTCTCTGTGCCTCCACTTCCAACAGCGTCTTTGTCGTTGTCACTGCGAATCGTCAAATGTTTCTTTGGCACAAAGAAGATGGCTACATTAATTGGCAACAAGGCCAAAAACTGGAGCAGAAATGGCCAGCGCCACGTCTGAATGAGAGAAAAACTCTCGGGCACGAGCCAGTTGCTCACAGTTCCAGCGAAGTAGCCGAGCATGACGCCCATTGGGACACTTCCCTGGAGGTAGCTCATCCAGCCTGCCACTTTCTCTCGGGGCGCGTATTCGTCCACCCACAATGGCGTGTAAATACAGGGGAAGGCCTGTGTGAAACCCACAGCAGCTCGAGCCAGGATCAACATGTTGGCACTGAGGGCGAACCCCGTGGGTGTGAGTGCCAGCATGAGCACAGCCACATTGTTACACAGCAGACTGAGTCCCAGTACCATGCGAGGGTTGAAGCGATGCAGGAAGAAGGCACAGAGTGGCGAGGCGGCGCTTAATGCCAGGTACACGACTCCTCCCAGAGCTCCTTGTTGAGTCGCGTCCAGACTGAGTGACACACTGAGTTGGTCCAGAAGACACGGGATGGAGCCAGCCTCGAGATACACGATGACTTGCGTCAAGATGAGGTACTTGAAGAGATAACCAGCCTCGGCGCGGGTCTTCTGCATGTAGCGCTCGCGGCGCTCGGCCTTCGTTAACACCATGGGAGAATGTGGACGGTCTGCGCTTGAAGGCGCGAAGCTCACCATGAGGAATTGTCTCGATCCTGTCGCTTTAACACACTCAGCCTAGACGGCGCGATGGCTTTGGACGTCTCGGCCACTTCGGCACTTGGGTTTCGCCGTTGGCTTTTCGGTTGGCACCTGTTGCTTCTCCGCCGAAGATTTTCTCTGCCGTTTTGCCTGTCTGAAAGAATAGATACCGGTACTGCCCCTTTCGAATCAGTTTTTCTTGCAACAGTGTGCATCACACGAGGCTTTTTTTTTTTTCCAATTTGATGGGCGATATTTGAGTTTGGGACCAGCGTCCTTCTGGAGCGTTGGGATTCATCAGTGGCCGCACCACCGGGAATGTTGGGCGAGGGCGCGATCGAGCTGCAATTACGAAGCTGTTCGTTTGTTTACCGTACAGATGATCGAATTCTAGTTGCGATGTGAAAAATTCAATTGCGCAAGATACGAACACCGGCAAGTTGCTCGGTTTTCGATGCCAGCACTATCGTTTGAGCCTTCCTTCGGTGCGCCAAGTAGCCGCGCTGCAGCAGAGTTTCCTCTGCGGAAGTACAATACGCAGTTTCGTGGCCTCTGATCCAATGTAGGAAAGCGTGCGGACCTCGCCATAGCATATTGATGCGTGGAAGTTCACGGACTTTAAGCAGTGAGCCCTCATTGTGCTTTTCTTGGGACCGACCAAACATCATGTTGGCAGTGTGTCGTCCAGCTTACAAAACACTTCGAAGTACGTTCGAGCTGAGAAGATATTGTCGAGCGGGAATTTGGCAAATAAAATACGTTGATTAGATTAGGAAAGGTGAGTTGGCTGCGCTTCGAGCTCAAGCTCCGTGATCGTGGTCTCATCGCACTGGTCGGCAATAATCCTCACCAAAATCGTGTCATTCGTGATGTTCACGATGGCTCGCATGCGGTTCAGCAGCCAGTCAGCGCCCACAAGCAGCGAAAACACGGGCGGGACATCCATGTTGAAGACCGTGTGCCAGACCGTGATGGCCATGACCAGGCCGGAGTGAGGCACGGGGGCTACACCGAACGATGCGATTGCACCCACGAGCACCAGCAAAGCGTAGCGCAAAGGCGTCAGCAGATCTCCGTAGCCGCCAACCTTGGCCATGAAGACACAGGCCAGGGTCATGTAGCAAGCGCTTCCATTCAGGTTACTCGTAGCACCTAGAGGCAACAGGAACCGAGACAAGGCGTACGAAACCTCACGGGTCGAGTCCACGCAGCGCATGGTCATCGGTAATGTAGCAATCGAAGAAGAGCAGCCAAAGATGAAAACTTGAGCAGGAATAATGTGGCGCAAGTACGAGAAAACGTTTACTCTCGTCGTCACGAAGAGCGCCATCCCCATGATGCCATACGTGAGAGTAATCAGTGCCAGTGCCAACGCTATAATGAGGAAGCCGACGCTCTCAACGAGATCCATCGACGACGTGTACTGGGCCATCGAACCGGCAATCATGGACACGATAGCGAACGGAATCAGAGACACTACCGAGTTGATCATGAGTTGGCACACTAATCCGCCGTGGTTAATGAGTAGCAGCAGGTGGTTAATGTCGATGTCTGTCTTGGTTGTTCCGGCTGGGCCGCCACCTGCAGCAAGCTGTCGACGAGTGCGTTCATGGCTCATGACGGCAGCGATGCCAAAGAAAATGGCCAAGGTGATTACACCCATAGTGGACGAGCTGGAGAAGGCCTTCATCATGTTCGACGGGATGATTTCGTTGAGGATAGCAAAGAGTTGCTGCGAGACGTTAATGTCTCTGTACGTTTCGGTTGCCGTGGCGAATTTGGAGCTCGTGTCGTTAAGCGCAAGAATGCTTGTCAGCTCCGTCGTGTTGGTGTCCTTGACACAGGCGATTCCTCCACCTTTGGCCATGGATATCACATCTCCGTTCCAGCAGTGCATACGGAGCTCAGCTACGACATCCGACTCGTCGCCTTTCATTTGCTGGAGGAAGAAGGACGAGAACAGCACGCCGAAAACAACCCCAGTACCCGACGATATCACGGAGCACAGCGCAAAGTAACTCATGATACGCCCACCGATGGACGCAGCCTTGCCCGCCTCCACAAGCTGGCCGATACAACCAACAATACTGCAAAACACCATGGGGACGATGAGACATCTGAGAGCAGCAATGAAGAGATCACCTGGCAATGAAATCCACTTGGCATAGGCTCCGTCGATCTTGAGGTGCGCGAATAAAACACCAAGACCAATGCCGACGCCTGCTGCTACTACGACATACTTGATGGGGGTACTCGATCGCTGGTTGTAGAGCGAGATGAACATGGTGGACGGGTTATTGATGTCAGCCTTGAGGTCATCCTGCATCAATGGGTCTCCACCGGGACACATGTCGCTCCTGAGCGAAGGAGTGTGCGACTCGTTGTACTTGTATAAGAACGCGTTGTCATGGTAGAACTGACTGCGCTCCGACGGTGTGCCTGGTGGCGTACTCAAGTCGTCGAGCCGGACCTGTTTGTCCATGACTTGGCCCAGGACGATGGAGGAATGGGAAGTGAGTCATCTGCCAACGTTGCAAAAATAAACATGCCCCATCTTCGATTTGCGTGCGTATTTCAAGCACACACGAGTTCTTATGACAGCTGGAGAATACGTCTCCACCTCCAGCAATACGTTGGTCAAGGGACGGATTAACAGATGAGACTCAAATATACTAGTTCCAGTTATAAAACATTGACATATATTACTTCGAAACGCCTTCTGATAACTCGGATGGCAAACGTCCAAGTAACGCGTCAGCTTCGTTTCGTAGCACGATGGAGTCTTCCAGTTGTAGCCGCGCAGCCAGCATCACTCTATGCAACATACTTCCTTCAGGTTCATGCGTCGCATCATTTAAAGTGCTAACTTCCCGTTGCTTTGCTGCCATGCTGTGAACAAAGTCAAGCATTCCCAGGCTAAGACCTCCCGAGTCCGGTGCCACCCACTTCTTCGCAATTTCAGATAATTGCATCGTGGCTAACTGTCCAAGCAGATCGTTGCACTTCACAGAGCAGAATGTTGCAGCAACCGATCGTGATGAAGTCGGAAGAATTTCAGGCTTCAATTTCTTGATGAACTCGGTGCTCGATGACTTTGCCATCCACAATTGTGTCTGAGCATGTTGCATTACAGATGTCGGCACTTTGAGCTGCTGCCGAAACTGCAGCCGAGAATTACCATGTTTCTCACGGACACGACAAGAACTCGCTCGATGAATCAAATTCTCCACTACAACCGGAGCGATCTTTTCCACGAACCTTTCAGACTTACAAAGACGAGATCGACTAGTCGCTGGCTGGGAAGACGCAGCTCGCAGCTCTAGAATCTTCTTTGAGCACCAAACTCCGACTTGTGGGTCGACATTTTTATCCACTGCAGGTGTCGACGGTACCACTTCATCAACCTCGTCCAATTTATCATTTTTGCCAACTGGTCGCTGGTTTCCGTCACTTTCGTGGAGATCAATTTTGAGCTTTTCAGTCTGTTTGTCAAATTCTGTCGTTTCTTCTCGTTCGTCCTCAAAGGACTCGTCCTCGTATTCGTTGTCTTCGCCTTCAATTACTGCAGTGGCAAAAGTTCCTGAATCGTCTTCATCGCCTCCAAACGCATCCGACGCGTAACTTTCACCGCTGCTGGAATCTAGCTTATAAGACGCGAAAACTGCGCCGCCCACCAGTTCGTGCTCGCTCTCTGACTCAAATTGCTCCTCACCGTAGCTCGCGTTGGAGTCGTCGCCGCTCGTGCTTCGCTCTTCAACACTATTCGTCAGCACCATGAAAGGTCGCAGCGACTCCTTATTAAAATAAAAACTGCATATAAAAGAGAAATAATACTGGTTGTCTCTAATCACTATGCCAGCAACGGCATGTCATCCCTATAGTAGCGTTCTTGCCAGCGCTTTGGTGTCATGTAGCTGTAACTTTTGATATTATCCGACGTGAGCTGAAGGTTTATCTGGATGGGGGGGGGGCGTTCTCCAGCAGCAAGTTATGCATTGGAAGGAAATTGGGCAAATCAGCAGCATATATGGCTGGTGAAACCATCTTTTCCATCGACGAGGTAATTAATATTATCTTGTACTCGAAGAAGCATTATTTTTCTTTTTTTCTCTCAAATACTCCAGGCTAGCTAACTTTGCTCGCTTACAGCAAATTCTCTACTCGCATTCTACAGATTATATTACTACTGTAGTATTTCCTTAGTAATATTAATAGAGCCTTAGTTTCTGGAATAACGCAAGGCTTGGAATAACGAGTATCTGGATAAAATCAGTAGTACTTTATTCCACTGGAATATACTTCTGGATGACCAAAGCCTCAGTTATTCCAGAAACGAAAGCTCTCTCCACTCCATACATTGAGAATATTGGGATTCGGGCCAGAACATCTCCCCACAACGGTGTTGGCTCGTGGCCTATGGTTTGCGCGTACGTGTACAGCTGCATCCCACAAAGATGGAGGATATTAAAATAACAGCCAGCGAATCTGCGAATACTTACACCTTGGTGTGTGACTTTATTCTGCTCAACTGAAGAAGATTTTTTGCCTCGAGTGTGACGATAATATTTGCTGGCATATATCCTTCGCGTACTGTTGGCTTCGTGCATTCGATTTCTTTGGATGGTATATTTGTAAGCAAAACAGAATAGCAGCACCAATTAAAAAAATAGAGAATGATAGCTTTGAAAAGCTTACACAGCTCAACGTCTGCTAGCCATACGGCAGCACAAGTGCAGTTTAAGTACCAGATTTTTTACAGATGAACAAACGCAGAAGTTGGCCATGAATAGAGAATTCGAAACAGGTCAAACGTGCCTCGGCAGGCAAATCAAAATTTCAGGCTGGCGAGGAATCGGTTCTTTTCTTTTTACTGGATTCACAAAATCTTTTTTTTTCTATGCCTGCTGTTACTTACTTTGTTCTATGCCTGTTGTTACTTTGAAGGTTGCGGGCGGAAAATTGAGAATACGCTTTCTTGTGGATCCGATTCCTGGTTCTGTTTGGCCATAAAGTCCTTCACTGTGGTCAGCGTAGACGACAATGACGGTGCAGCCATGCGTTTCTCCTGGGCGATGGTGACCTTCTTCCCCTTGTTGCCGTTCTTGCCTGCCTCGTATTCGAGAACAAGAGGCGCTCGCTTCGACTTCCACTCCGATGCAGCCGATCCAGCCGTGTCTACTGAAGGCACTGACACCACTTGAGGCAACTCCATCTTGTTCCGCTGAAAAAAATCGCTGAACATCGGAACGCACATCTGCGAGTGCTCGAACTCCTGAATGTATGGTCGCATCCACTTGGAAAGAGACTTGGTGTGCTTATTGAAGCGATGTCTTGAATCCAGCAGCATAATGGCGCCGTAATCTTGACGATGACGAATACAACGCCCAAGAGCTTGGTTGAGAGCGCGGAACGCCTGCAGGTTGTACCAGATGTGGCCATTCACAAGCTTCATGTTCATGCGGCTCTTCTCGTCTTGATACTTGCGCTTCAGAGAAACCTGCAGCTCCTTGACACTAGGGAAGGGAATTCCCACACAAAGCACAGCTCGAGCGTTGTCATTGGAGAAATCAATGCCCTCGCTCACTTTGCCGCGATAAACCGCCAAAAAGACGGCACCAGTCTTGTTGCCGTCGTCGCCATCCTTGGAGCATGTGATGGTTTCTTTGTAATCTTCCAGTAGCCTGTCAAAGTCTTTGCCAGCATTTCGGGGTTCGGAGTAGATTGCCTTGAACTGCTCGATCTCGCCCCATAGTTTGGTCTTTTTCCAGCGTGTCGTGAGTTTATTCAGCAGCGAATACGACGGGAAGAACATGAGAATTCCACCTGGGATCGCTTGCGAGTATTGCAGTAGCAGCTGGCCCATCGAGTCTTGATACCTAGGATCCTGCTGGTTGTTGTAAGTGGACTGCAAGTCGACGTTGCCTGGGCCATGCATGACCGCGCCAATAAACACTTGTTTGCGCATGTTCACGACGTGATTGGCCTCAAGGCGAATGGGGAAGTCCACGCCCAACTCACCGGCAAAAGATTCCATGGGACTCAGCGTACCCGACGTCAGAATGACGCTGCGGGCCTGACTCGCAATATCCGAGAAGGCCACAGCGGCATTCAGACACCAGATGCACATTTTCAGCTCCCATTCGTCGCCCCCGTTCCTCTTTGTGGGAGATCGGAAGCTCGCGTTCTCCTTCCACGTCGACTTGGATTTGATCACCACCAGTTTAAAGTCCTCAATGAACTTGAGCCTGTCGCGAAACATGTAGTCGACCACGTTCATGATGCTCTCCACCGTAGCCAAAGCCAACGCACCTAGCAGAACTGAGGCACCCGTCGGATTTGCAGCTGCATCTTGTGCTGCTTGAGTTGGAGGCTGTTGGCTGGACTCTGCGCTGTTCCCCAGCCCGTTTTCGTACTCTCGCACTTCTTGAACGTTCTCTTTCATCTCTTCAAGGTTGTCTTTGGTCAGTCCAGAATACTCGGCCAGCATGGCTAGAGCATCTGCGCCGTCCCAGACTTTACTCTTCTCTTCATACCCGGACGGCTGAAGAATAGCGTTGGCATTCGAGTCCACACTCTGCAGCCAGCGGTTGATCCCATTCAGCAACTTCAGCAGCGCGTTGTACGTCTTTGGTCGGTTGCCATGCTTGATGACGATCGTGAAAGCCTTGATCGACGCTGCCAGAGCGTCAGTAGTCACCTCCACACTGGCACTCGATCGACACGTATCTTCCACGTTGTGAGCCTCATCCAGTACGATGATGGCGTCTTTGAGCGTGATCCCCACAGCCCCACGGATCGTCGGGTCCAATAGATAATTGTATGGAGCGAAGACGATGTTGGCGTGGTCCAAGGCTTCACGTGCGTGGAAATACGCACACTCGCGGTGTTTCTGAGCCAGCTTGACGAGGTCTTCGATGTCCCAAACAGGTGGCACACTTCTTTTTAGGTCGTTCGTTTTCTTGCGCTTTCTAAAGAACGAGCAGGACGAGCCTTCCAGTGCCAATCGACACTTCTCGTCCACCTGTGAAGGATCTCGATTCACTTTGCGGTTAACGCACATGTTGCGCTTCGAGCCCAGCACACACGTCTGCAGTTGCTTCGTGTACGTGTTGGAGTCTTCGGGCGAGTCGAGATACGACACGGGGCAGTTCTTGAGCTCGTCCACCACTTGTGCCAGTTGCGAGTGCGTGCGAGAGCAGAAGAAGATTTGAGGAGGCACCACGCGCTTCTTTTTGGGTTGGTCGGGGGCGACGTCGAGCTGTTCCGCCTTGACCTTGACGTCCGCGTCTTTAGCGGCGAAGGCGAAGGATTTGGGCAGCACTCGCTTCTTCTTGACGGCGGTAGAGTCGGTCTCTAGTTCGCGCTTCCTGGTGGTCATCCAGGCGCTGGTATTCGCACTGGGTTGCGTGGGCGCCACGTCGTCATCGTCCTGTTCTAGCTGCTGTCCGGCCACTTGTGTGGCTTGTGTCTCTTGGGTAGGCTGAAAAGTAGTTTGGGTAGCGTCATCTGCCTCTTCCTCTGTCACTCGTCTCGCCTTTCGAGCCTGCTCTATTTGCTGCTGAGCTTCCATAAGCTGCATCTGAGTCTCCATGGCTCTCAACTGGGCCTCCTGAGCATGTTTCTTGGCCTCCAGCTCTTTGAATTTCGGGTCTTCCTGCTGTTTTCTATGTGCCTCGACTTTGTCCTTGACAAACTGCTTCTGGAACGTCAGAGACGAGCACAACAGCGCCAGAGTCTTACCCGACCCTGTAGGAGATTCCAGCAGTGCGTGTTGCTCCGTCTTAAGTGCCGTCAGTACCTTATTCATGACTGCGAACTGTGCAGGGAACGGCCGCTTGCCTTGAGGGAACTCGACGTTGTAGCCCATGATCATAAAGCGGTTTTGCGCGGCGTCGCTCATGATGAGGCACGCGCGATAAAAATGAACTGAGGCGGCAGCTCCCGCCAAAAATATTTGGTCATCAGTAGATTCTACAATATGTTACTGTAACATTGCTGCACCTTTCGACACAAAAAAGGGATAGTAAGTTTTTGATACCGATAAAACTTTTATTGGTAATCGAAATTTAATTTAAAGCTCGAGATGGCATTACTACTTGTACATGTAAATACGTAGTTTAACTAAAAGACGTTGTATAATAGTTGTAACCATGTAAGAATCTAAACACGACCATCGGTATTGCCGTCCACTTGCTTGCCGTAGCCGTTGTTGTACTCGTCTGGGTAGATTTTGAGCCACGCCTTGTGTAGCGTCTCGTAGTGTTTTGGACGAGTGAGTTGCCACCCATGCGGATCTTCGGCCCAAAGAACGAAGATGGTGGTCACCGCGCTGGCGACGACCGACATGAAGAGGTTGTTGATACCGTAGCCGACGAAGAAGCCAAAGAAGGCCACGAACACGTGCGGGTGAGAGAACATGGCCAGGCGAGCTGAGTCGGTGCCGTCGACCATCTGCACACCGATGTAAGCGGTCACTGCACCGATGATAATGTTACCTAGCCAGAATACGTTGCCGGTCAGGTCATCGTTCACGATGGCACTCCAGCCCTTTGCGGCGAACAACTTGAAGACGTGGCGACTGGCCGTCACGAAGCTGTAGCCGTAGCAACCCACGTAAGAGTAGGCAAAGCGGTTAAAGAACTCGATGCAGCTCTCGATACACGAAATGATGCAAGACAAACACGAGAGCAGACACGCGAGGCAACAGTTGCCACTACGACCAGCTAGCCACGCTAGAAGGCGCAGAATGCACACGATCGTCTCCAGAACGGCAACAATGAGGGACCCCAAGCAGATACTACCCAGGTTGAGTGTCACAGCTCGCAGCCACGCCCCCATCGTGATAAAAGGCGTGTTGGCCGCACTTTTCCACGCGGCGACAGTCCCGGCCGTCGTGACGCCGATGATATTGCGCAACACGAAGGTGGCCCAGAAGTAGATGAGCAGCATACCGCACAGCACGCCCACGATCGCCCCCGTTTTGTACTTGAGCTCGCAGCTCTCTGATGTGCAAGTGGTGTTCTCGAGCTTGATGTAGTCCTGATGGAACATGATGCCGAGACTGCCGAGCACCCACAGGATGCCCCAGCCGATCTGTACGCCGACCATGATGAGCGCCACTACAAGTGTCATAGGAAGTCGGAAGATGGCATTTCCTGCCACCTTCAGGTGCGCCGCAGCGAATTTGATGCGCTTGCGGATACAGCAGACGTACAGAATCGTCAGCAGCGCAAAGAGGCCGAAGACGACGGCCGGCCACCAGTACCAGTCCGAACCACTGTCGTACGCCTTCTTGGTTAGCAGAATGGCGGCCATAATGTTGAGTACAATTATTGTGATGAGAGCCACCCAAATGAGAAACTCGGCCAGTAGAACCATGGCAGCGATCCAAACGACGGACATACCGGCAGCCGCGAGAGCTGAAAGACCAACGATACTGAGCATGAGTTTGACGCCCGACGCTTCGGAGAGGCCCTCGACGTTCGTGGCATTGATAAAGTCGTCGCCGTACTTGGCCGCAAACACGATAGTGAGGACCACGACGGCCACGAAGGGGATTAAAAAGAAAAAGTCGTTGCATTCGCGCTTGACGGGTGGGGCTGCACTTTCAGCCGGAGGTGCCGACGGCTGCGTTGCATGTGGAGGCGACTCAGCAGTTTGATGGAGGTACGGACTCGCACCGAACACTGGCGACGACATCGCACGTCTTCGAGGCCGAAAAAATAGGTAGTAGTAGTCTTGGTGAGCGAGTTGAATGAGGAGTGACAAGTACCGACCCCAACAAGGTTGAAACTGATTTTGTATCGGCGGTGGGACAAACGGAGCAGTGATTCTGCATACATGTAACCATAACAGACTGCACTTTCGCGGTATTAATAATCACCTTCATTTTGTCGCTGGATACTCTGGCCACTACTGGCTGTGCACAAAGTGAACCCACAATGGTAAATCATTGGATTCGGCTTGTTATTATTAGCTACGATCCGTTGAACGTCTTTCATCTACTATCTTCACTGCGATGTTGGTACCGCCCAGCGAATTCGTTTGCGTTACCACGCCAGCACAAGTGCACGAATGCACTGTATACGCGAGTGCAGCCAGCATCAGCAGGGCTCCCGATTAATGCATAAGTGCATAATTAATGTACATTATTTTAATGCATAAATAGGTCGCGAAACCAGTTACTACAAAATAGCGCTGTAGTCCGTCCATCAGTTCATCTCAAATTTTATGATGGAAACACAAAAATAGGAAAACAAAGAAAGAGACCAACAAAATGATCAGCTTCGGGGTGACTTCTCGATTGACAAGGTTATAGACTGTGTCGCTGTGTTGTGACTACATACGCGATTACTAACAGCGACGTGGCATCTAAGTTCTCGTCGGAATCGTGGTGGCGAGGCAGATCATCAGGAGCCATTCGATGGCGCATTTGTTTGCGGCGGCGATATTTCTCTTGAAAGAGTCGACGTTTTGTTTTTCTTCCCAATGGCAAGTAAACGGTGCTCTTGCTGGGCATACTCTTCGAAATTGTCTTCGCGCAGAGGATTGCCTTCAAAATGAAAGTTCGTGAGGCTGACGCATACCTGAAATATGTCGTCGTGCAGACCCCCCCCCGGCGGTACTTGTCGAAGCAGACGCGCCATAGTGTACACAAACGCCTAAAAAGGTTCTCTACAAGAACACGATCACTACCGACTTCGTCGTTGAGCTGTTGGTCATCTCGCGAAAGGTTTTTCATCTTCTTTGGGTGGATGCAGCGCTTCATTTCGGCGAGACCTTGGTAGCCCTTGTCTGCCAAAAGCCCCCACTCGTCCGGAAAATTTGTCGTCAGCGGCCCATTATCAACCAGGGTTCTGGTCAGATTCGGATTTCAGCCGAATCGAGTCATGAAAGTCGACATTGTTCCTAAACATTGTGATATCTAGAGTGTTTCCGCGTGCGTGGTCGCTGCGATTGATTGCAAACCCTCGCGGGTTAATTGAAACTTCAACTTTTAGCCCGTAAAGTTTATGCTTGCCACTGTAGTACGGCATCACCTCCGCCATGTTTCCGGTAGGATGATTCGACTGTTGAAAAATCACGTAGGTTGCGTAAAGAGCACATGAAAAATGCTGAAATATTCGGCCCGACGTAACCAGACTTCTCATAGTGCACTCGTCCGCCTTGGCTCGCACCCAGTTGTCGTACAGTCAAGGCGCAATTACACGCAGAAAACCAGTAATTGTCTTTACGAAGGTAAGCGTCTTGATGCGAAAGACGTCTGCATTCATATCCCACGCACCACCGTGCTTTAGGACGGACAATGTCATAAAGAGCACGTCATTCCCAGTAAATGCACAACGTCGACCACGCCCTACATTTCAGTAGTGGGCTACATGCGGCCGCACGCTGGTCCACAAGCGGTTCAATTCCCGAGGAGGGTAGTTTGTTAGACGACGAACAGCCTCCGCCCCACCCTCATTGTACCAAGAGTCGAGGATGGGACACGAAGAGTCTTGGTCGTCATGGTCGTCATCATGGGGCAGTTGTCGGGAGTATTCCGATAATTCGGTGCGACGATCAAGCTCCCGGTCGTCGAGCATGGCCAGCATCGACTGCTGATGCTCGTGCTGAATGCGATAAGGGTTGCGAGGAGCCATGTTTAGCTGCTGTATGGGGTAGGTAGTGCGTCTTCGGTTGCGAAAGTGGCTGTGAAATGAGCTACATTGTCGGTCTGCTGTGTTGCGACTTCAGGGGACCACACATTGCCATAAGTCCCTGCTTGCCATTCATTGCACTTGCAATATTAGCCACCCATGGCTTCTTTATGCCGGCGCTGAAGCCATATGTCTGTTAGCTACTGGTGCACTTGTTCAACAGCACAGATATATATAAAGTCAGTTACGATACAAGTAACTTACCCATTCACTGATTCTTGACGTTGTATTAGACTGCATTGCATGGAAAGAAATTGTATACGTTCGATGCAGTAAAAGACTTTCCAATTTCGCATCTCGGCCATCTTTTGTTGCTGTCACGGGACAATACAGCTCTTGAGTGATTTGCTGTTTGCGACTGTGTGACTTCCATGCAAGTAGGGTACTGGTACTTAGGTTAAATGTATGGGAGCTCGAGCGCGGTTGAAAATGCATCATGAATGGGAAGAAAATGTACAGTATGCCTTTACACTTTAATACTGTACTTGTTTTTGTAAGTAAAGGCCATTACATAATACGTGATGGCCATTATGCATGGACGGGTTTCTCAGATTCAAATGCATAATGTTTGGGAGCCTCGAAATTTGAACTGCGATTAATGCCATTATCGGGAGCCCTGTGAGCAAGGAACTGAACTAATAATATCGTAGACGGGGTCGATGAAGACAATAATACAGCAGTGAGTGAATCAAAAAGGAAATGTGTAGGCTCTTTCCGGTAAAGACAACTCCGGGGGTGTACCTCAAGATCACTACTGTAGTAAAGTCTCGACAACCGTTCCTGCCACGAACAGACGGAAGGTATTCGAACGCGCGGCATTCGGATGGATGATGACAGTTGAACTTTATTATTACACTTAAGAGAGAAAACTACTATTCATCATATGAACCTACTCATCTTCAAATATTTTTAGGCAGAAAATAAAATGTAATAAATTATTACGAAATAAATCTCTGTTTTATTATCTTAACCCTTTAGAACCTGAGAGTAAGAGCCCCCGTGGGGCTTCTAAGAACCCAATTGCTGTCGCTTACTGGCCGAGAGTGCCATTCCAAAAGACGCGCACAGTAGCACGATGTGGTGAGTCCCTCACGGGGTCTCTAAGATGGCCAACCGATCTCCTCTTCAATGAACCCAGAGGCTGGGAGACGTGCTGAGGGTTTTGAATCTTCTGGGAGACTTCCTCTATCTGCAGCACTTCCATCCCAGAATCCCCCCGCGATCTCAAAGTCTTGTTGGCAATGGATATTGAGCTGCTCTTATCAGACTGGGAGAGAATTGTGGATGAGTCCCCAGGTGCGGAAGAGCGTGACGACGCAAGCGATGAAGACCTAGAGGACAGTAGCATGTCAAGAGATCCTGAAATCGCAGCAGAGAAGGAAGATGCGATCAGTGAAGATGCGATCAGTGAAGATGCTGCAAGAGCTGGCCAAGTGTATATCGAGAGCCTCAAGCAAAATGGAGGCATCACGTTGCTACAGGAGGCCAAAGTGGTGCGTACGTATCAAACTAAGGGAATGTCAGGTCTCTTTGCACTATTTCTTAGTCGCATCTTTCGTAACACGCTGCTTCAGTGGTTAAATCCTCGTCTCTCGGAAAAAGGGGTCCCTGTCATACCATTACGCGAGATCAATGCCTACATAGGGCTCGAAATTGCCACTAGCATATGGCCTTTGAACCGCCTGCGTAAATATTGGTACTACACAAGGCATACATTGGCGAAGCATGTGCTTGGATTGACTTTGGGTGAGACGATAGTGATCGGAGCGTGCAGAATAAATTATGTGGATACTTTTTTCTCGACCTGCGGTTGAGTCGGCAGTTCTGGAGTTGAACGATGCTGAGCGGGGCTGCTGGAAGTTAGTTGCGGCACATGACCTGGTTGAAAATGTGAAAGAGTTTGAAAGGCCCACAAGCGGAACCAGAAGGGTTTGAGAAAGGCAAAAAAACTCGGTTTGAACCACCTCACGTTCGCTCGCCTAACGCAGGGTATAATGTATTTTGTGACAAAAGAGTAGTCTTATACACGAATGATTTGGCTGCGACACCGTCTGCTGATGTGCTCAATGGTAGCACTACTGAAGCTCAGAATTGCCGCTATGGAATGGGCTTTGTTCAAAGGTGGACTGGGCAGGAAAGTTTTCGACGGACAGCAATTCAGGCTCCAGTTCAAGTCTGTGCGTACAATGTCTTCATGAATGCTTTTGATCGGTTTGATCAAATGCGCAGCACCAATCCGACACGTCGACGGGAGCGCCGCCTAAACATGAGCATATTCACATGGCTTCTTGACGTTGCAGTCCACAATGCCTTTGCAATGTATCAAGGTTTTTTTTATCAAGCATGGCGAGAGTAACATCCAATCATTCGAGCAGCAAAGGAGAAAATTCTCAACAGGCTAGTGTCAGAACAGCAGCAGCATATACATTCACTTCGGCGGCGAGCGACCCACTGAGAGCCTATAGAAGATATTATCGGAAGCGATTCACCTCAGCTCATGCTAACGCGCAGTCGCAGCAAGCTACTTTGCCGCTTGTGCGCATTGCGGGGTGGAAAAAATCGTCAAATACGCGTGCACTCGTTGCCGGCTTGGATATCGCGTCGAATGCTTCATGGCGATGCATTATAAGCACGTGATGACTGAAAACACTGATGTTATGGAGGCACTTGACGCTGTCACACGTACAACGAGTGGAATGCCCAAAGCCAACACCAGACAGCGAAAGAACACGAGCATTATCGATCCAAATGAAATTGAGCTGCCACAATTAGTGATGAAAGTACCATCGCCTAGACAGCAAAAGAGGGCGAGGATTCTATCAGCAAGCTAGTCACAAGCTGGTCGAATACCAGCACACCTGCACGTAAATACAATTCAGTACTTACACTAATGACCAAGTCGTGCCAGCGTGCTCTAATCTTCCTCATGACACACTCTGGAGCACGAACGATGCGCGCTTTGACCAGACTGCCAAACTTTAGATACACATTGAGCTGGCACATTGCTCGTCGAATCTTTTTCATGTCCTCGCCGTCCACCTCGTTGCGGAGCTTGTCGTCGCGCTCGATTATCACTGCCTGCATTGCTTCCCAATCGCATGGTGCCTCCACACAGCCCACAAATGTCCGAGCTACTGTCGCTGTTGCTGATGTCGCTCATTTTGGCAATGTCTTCTCCCCCCAGCCCATCTTCAGTGGGCCTGACACATGGCCTCGAGGCTTACTCTGATTTGATAGTTGCTACCCGACAAAGATTTGATTGGTTGTGCTGAAGGCCCCCAGTGGCCCTTTAAAAACAGCTCAGGTTCTAAAGGGCTAAGAGCATTTTGTTGTTGTGTTGGTCAATCAACTGCGTTACTGTCTAATCTCTCACTTTTTAGCAGATCCACTTCATTATGCATTCGATGCAGCGTTATTCCGTGACGAACTATGGAACGCTGAGCTCAAGGCGGAATGAACTGCTTGCCGACAAGTACATTTGCAAACGCTAGAAGCTCGATCTCGATAGATGTATGATGGGGCTTACGTTTCTTTTTCATCTTGCTTTTGGGTGTGCAGTCGAGAGGCTTGTCGCGAGTCGTCCCGGTTTGGGGCGGGGCTGCAGCGAAATGTTATCAGACGGCTCGGCGCGAGGCTTGGTATTTAGGACGGCCCGAGCGGTACTGGCGAGAATCACCACTGTTCCCACACGTTACAGGCTGGTTCAGTTGTTTTCCACTCCGAAAAAGGCCTATGTTTTTCCTGAGATATGCGGCAACCGATTGAAGTGTTAATAGAGAACATTAGTTTCTGGAATAACTCAGGTTTTGGAATAAGAATTTCATCGTCCAGAATATATATTCCAGTGGAATAAAGCGTCCCTTCGCTACTCCACTGCAATAAATTATTGGAATATCAATCGGTAATCTATCCGTCATTTATTCAGATTTTATCCAGATAATCGCTATTCCAAGCCTTGCATTATTCCAGAAACTAAAGTTCTCTAATGGCTGGGGTTGGCTAGGTGGTGCCGAGGAAGATCGTTTTCTCGTAGATAGTGAAGTGTTCGTGCGAGCGGGCCATTGTTTTCCTCTTGGGAAATTCTTAAGTGGTCCATGTGGCATGTATTTCTCTTATAATACGCCAATTTGCCCTGATCAAGGGCCTTTCTTAAACTTTTACAGTCTTATAGCAGATTTGACTTGTTCTTAACCCACCTTAATATCGAAAAATGGGAACAGATCAGACCGCTCTAATCTCCAATTTCATCTTACGCCCAGCGCCACTATAATTGGGATGGTCTGTATCATGAACTGTGTCTTTGAATTTTTTTGAAAAAATATGGAGCTCGAGCTTAGGGAGCACGAGGTACCTAAAATTAGAAATAGGGCTGTTTGATGTACATAAATGCATTTTTTGTTTTGAACATAGCTGTCAGGTTGAACTTTAATTGAGCTGCCATAATATCAGCACAACGACACTTTTTGCACGTCCGAAATGGCAGTGCTTATTACAAGAAGTTCTCCATTGGGAAAGCTTCAGGATTAAGAAATCATATTAATTCTAGTCACTACTCTTCTTCAAGTCAGGTTTCATTACAGTCATTTAGCTGGTCTGAGGCCCACGAAAATACTAGTCACTACTTCAAAGCAGGAAATGATTATACCTTTTTTCTGGCTGCATGAATTCCATTCATTTATTTAATGAGCTTGGGAGGTAGACTGTTCTATAAAATGCAATACGCTTCGACTCGATGCTGCCACAGCGCTGTATACCAGACCTGTTCTTCGCAAAAGTGTCCCTCCTCGCCCATGGACCCCTTCGTAGGTTTGAGAGCACTGGCGTAGTCTATTGTTCTTCTCCTGATCTTTTGTGTATCTTACCCGTCTATGAGGGTATACAACATTTGCTACGTAGTCGATGAGCACTTTGCGTCATTGGAGTGGTCGGATCATTTTTCTTCACCGGTAAGTGGATGAATGGGATGTACTATCTACCAATGCTGTTGCCGATGCCGTGGTTGACAAAGGAATAATCCTGACAAACAAACACATTTTGTTTTGGCTAAGCTCCACAAGTTGTTTAATCTTATTTTCTAATATTTATTTATGCTGTATGTACGCCATGGCAGACTTGAAGTTTTTTTGCGGAGCTGATCAGCACACCGATGAACTTCGTAGTGAGGCTCCCAACGCTGTTCTCTGATGACCCCAATTCTGAACCGAGCGAAGTCATGATGGGGAACCTGACCAAAGTCCTTTGACCTAGAGAGGAAGGCATCTATCATGCAGTCATCACCGATGCGGGGCAGACTGCGGATCATACCGAGTTCCGCGAGGTGCTTCACGACCAGCTTCCCCAAGTCACTGCTGCCAATTTGGTCAATGAGGTATATACAGCATGCTTGTGTGGAATTCTCCTTCACAGTAGAGCGCTGATACTTATTGAAGCCAATACACAGTTTCTGCGCAGCACGTCATGAAGACCTTCGTATCCCACTTGTGGGGCCGATCTTTCATAAACTGGCGGGTCACGTTGTGGCGGCTTCGTGACGGGATCATGGCTTCATCGAGCGACATGACAGGCGGGGTGTGGTACAAGCTGCCGAAGATCTGCTGCAGCGTGTCCCACCACAGATCGCACCTTAAAGGCACGATCCGTCTTCGCCCTCGAGTCGGCTCTGTCCGTAAAGTGCAGGTTCTGCATTATCCTGCCGAAACGCGCCTTCGACATGTACGGCCCGAACGTCCCTTTCGGGATAGCATCTTGGCCCAGTGATCAGCGAATCGTCGCTTGTGAGGGCCAAGCATACTCGCCACAAATAATCCAATGCAATGCAATACTTCATCCGCCTTGAGTTTCTTGTGTCTTTTTGTTTCACCGAGCAGCACTTCGTCCCTGGACACATCCTCACCTTTACCGAAGCGTTTATGATGCATTCTATCCACGCGCTCGATCAAATGCTGATTGTAGTAGCGATTGTTCTCTGTAGCAATTTGCAGCCAGATCTCGGTGACATGTAGTAGAATTAGATTTTCAGCGGAGATTCGGCACACTCTAGTACATCATCTGTGAATCCACTTTCCCGGAATATAGCCCCAGGAAGGGTTCATCACTTGTAGAACCAGAGGCAGGACTTAATTTTATATAAGACATGATTCGTATATGAACATCATGTATATACTTCATGCCCAAGATACCAACTTACCAAAGCTCCTACCGTCTTCATGCATTTTCTTCAGCGCGTCATTGTCCAGAGCCAGCACTTCCGTTGGCGGTTACTGAATCCCAGTCACGCGTGAGCTTTGACTTCGCCGCCGCTAATCGCTCTCGGTCTACCGTTTGCTTTTGCTCTGTTCTTCTACCGCACCAGTAGATCAGCTCCACCCAAAGCTCCATAAATTCCATCTGAAGGAGTTTGGTCAGGCTCCTCTTTCGGTTCTTCAAAATCACCGTCTGCTGTCAGCACATTTCGGCTAGAGTACCGGCGATTGGAGGGCAACGGCCACGAAAGACGGAGTACTAAAGAGCATGATCTCACAAGAGAGAGCGCATAACCACCAAGCAGCGTGGGCAACGGGTGAGCATGGAGCGTCGAAGCCAAGAAGAGAATGGAAGAGCGCGAGCCATTGAAGAACACGACATCCAACCTGTAGTACGGGGTAGCGGAAACGTACCAAACCACGATATGGCACGGGGCCACATGAGATTACGGAAAGGTAAGTGGTTGACTGCACGAAGCCACGGCGTACTAAAAGTGAAAGACGCTCACAAAGCACGTGACACCAAGAAGCACTTAACTTTGCGGTCACCTCATCTCAACAAGCCATGCCACTCCGCCGCGTAGCGGCGGCGGCCGGCTAGCTAAAGTCCCTTAATGAAGTGTGGTGTCCGTCCGTCCGTCCGTCTGTCCGTAACGGGCTAGGGTTAATAATCCTCACGCAAATACGTGCGGTCTACTGGCTGCCGAGCGCCGCGAAGGCGGCGTCGATTCTCTAAAATTAAAATATGTGGTGTACACATTGTATGTGGTCGACATATACGACTTAAATGCACCGTTCAAACTACTTTATGCCCCCATTTTCAACCGCGGAGCGCCACAACACGCAAAGGGTGATGCCTGTGTGCACGTTAGTTAGCATTAATAGGAGGGGTCGATGAGCACACACGTACTATATGGTCTTAGCAGCTGTTAATAGGACCTGGCTACGCATATTTCGTATTAAATAGATATGTAAGTACTTTTTGCTAAGAATATGATCTGCGTAGAATTGTTTTTTAATAATGCTACTATCAAAATTGTTGTGCTTAGTACAAGTCTAATTATAACTCATATTTTTGCTTGTAGTACAGTACTGCACCCCGTTTTCGCGCCCTTGGACCTTTGATAAACTTCCGGATGTGATGCTCCTGAATCCAAATGACCCTTTGTTTGTCTGCTAAAATCTGATTGATTTGCAAATCCTATTTCATCCACCCCCGCGAAAACGGGGTGCAGTACTGTAGTACATGTACCGTAGTATCCCGAAACAGGTGAACCAAATATGATGAATTCCCAAAATCTATCGAAATAAATAAATTTAATAAAAATTGTGCTCTGCAGGCAAAACGAGATTAAATTTGCTAGATTTATTGGTGGATTTACGATAATGCGAGTTCAAAAACCGTTATCCACAATCATTTACAGTAAAACGGCTAGAATTGCACCTTTGAAGCTACAATTTTGCTGCACTGCGCCCGTAGCTGTGCAATCAAATTGGGATGCGCAAACATACCGTAAAAATCGGCCCCAGTGCGACATCGATTTTTGGTCAAAGTCAAGTCAAATATAAAACCTCATCAAAGTTTTTTCAATGAACCCTTTTAATGACATCCGTCCTACCGGTAGTACTGTACTGAAAGGCACTGCTTGCAGGTGTGGCCACATCGATTACAATATATGCAGGTGGACTTCGACATACATTTAGCTAAATATTAGGGAATGACTCTCTTTTCACACACATTTACGATGAGGCTAAAAATGTCGGCAAAAACTTTTGCATTAGGTAATCGGGAGTGCCTGCAGCGAGCGGCTACGCAGATGGCCACGTCGCAACCTCATGCACCCTGGAGTCCAGGGCCTGGACGAAGACACATACGCCCTTTGATGCTCCTCTGGAGCTGGTGTTGTCTAAGCTCGGAATATTTGAGCGCCTCGTTTTCAGGACACGCGGCTCCCTTTGACGAAAGTTGAGAAAAGTCGCTGAAAGGTTTTGCAGCTTCGTCGAGATGAGACAGCACCGTCACTGTGTTCGCTCAGCAGGTGCGTGTCTAAATTGCAGCACAAGTGAGCATCGTTTTAACTTGCAAATATGTGTACTGTACTGTACTGACACGTTTAGCTGATTGCAGTGTGCCATAAATGTCGTTGACATCAAGGCAGTCTGCCCACGAAATGGCAGCCGCTGTTGAAGCGCGAGTTGTTCTTGACAATATTGCGGATCTGCTCGATGGCCATCGGGATCTGCGCCGTTACCGACTGCACGAGCACTCGTTTTCGCAGTACGTGAGACCCACAACGACACGGCCCTCAGCCGTGAGATTGGCTTGAATGTTGCGGCCATTGGTAGCGTTGCCCGTGACACCGCGAAGGAAGAACACGGGCAGCTCGGATTCGGGGACGGAATCTTCATTTTCAGAGGTCTCAACAAATGATGTTATCTGTGTGTCATCGTTTAAGTCCAGCATCAAATTGTGAAGGACAATCGTCGCCATAACCACGTGCATCGTTTTAACCAGTGTATTCTCATCTATCACAGTTTGCAATACACGAAAACGGCCCTTCCAGAGTCCAAACGTGCACTCTACTGCCATTTCGAGTGCTCGAGTGAAGAAAATTGTACCGACGTTGCTGCGAATTCAACTCCCCACCTTCTTCCCGCTCTGCAAACGGTACCATAAGATATGGCAGCAATGCGTAGCCAGAGTCACCGATGGTATGAGTGCCAGCAGGGATAAATGAACAAGCATCGCGTCCAATTATACTATGCTTCCAGCATTTACTATCAGACCATGAACCAGGACGAATCTCCACACTCATGAACTTGTTGCTGACTGATACTATAGCTTGAATATTTATAGCAGGATAGCCTTTTCGACAGTAAAATCCTTCATAGTCCTCCGGCCGATCTATTTGGAGCAGCGATCCGTCGACTGCCCCAACTACGCCAGGATACCATGAAATCCTTCTGAGCCGCATCCAAACCATCTAGATCAGGATATAATGAGACGACCTAATTCGAAACTAAATCCAAAACGCGAGCAACTTCGTTAGCGATGTCAATCACGTAGCTTTTGCGCATTCCCACTGCTGTTGCAGTTTCTCGGTAGCCACCAGACGACGCGAAAAAGTAGGGAGCTGCTGCAATTTTTATCTCGTACGAGTGCTGCTTGACCACAGCATTTGCGAACAAAAGACCACGTAGCTTTAACAGCTATGCAATAGCAAGAAACGACGCCTTGGAACACCGAAGATGCTGTGAAACCCCCCCTCACAAGTAGAGTCACAGAGCAGCCTCTCGAAATGTAACACAGTCACAGTACGTCGCTGTAGTACCTCATCCCCGTGCCGACTGCATGCGACCAGAGCGACTACGTTGGCAATGAGTGCTGCGATGAGGAGAAACACGTCCTCTCTGTCCATTTTTCTCTAGAAACTCGATGTTTATCCAGCCTCCTCCACCTTCCAAAGGTGGAGGATAATAATGACATAATCCTCCTGTTGTGCTATCGAGAGGTAATTTCATAAGCCTGTCGAGGCATTCTCCGGATGGAGAACTGACGCGACCACGCCCTTAGCCATGGGAGAACAAGCAGCCACGAAACACGATTCCAGTGTAGAACCTGAGCTTACCAAGCCACTGAGGACAATAGCACATTAGAACACGATTGCACGGATGGCGGACCAGCCGCAAAATACACGGGGGACGCTTGGGGTGACCACGATTGCACACGGTGGAGCACGATGCCATTGTAGAACACGATAACACGCGCAACGCAGATGCACTACGCGAGCACAACACCATAGACACCACGATTGCACGATAGCGTGACAACGTGGTCGATGGAACCTCACCAGGAGAGCACGTTACACGGGCGACGGAACAACACGACTGCGTGGAGGCCCCAAACCATGGAATAGCACATTTCGGTTAGAGTACCGGCGATTGGAGGGCAACGGTCACGAAAGACGGAGTACTAAAGAGCATGATCTCACAAGAGAGAGCGCATAACCACCAAACAGCGTGGGCAACGCGTGAGCATGGAGCGTCGAAGCCAAGAAGAGAATGGAAGAGCGCGAGCCATTGAAGAACACGACATCCAACCTGTAGTACGGGGTAGCGGAAACGTACCAAACCACGATATGGCACGGGGCCACATGAGATTACGGAAAGGTAAGTGGTTGACTGCACGAAGCCACGGCGTACTAAAGTGAAAGACGCTCACAAAGCACGTGACACCAAGAAGCACTTAACTTTGCGGTCACCTCATCTCCAACAAGCCATGCCACTCCGCCGCGTAGCGGCGGCGGCCGGCTAGCTAAAGCTCCTTAATGAAGTGTGGTGTCCGTCCGTCCGTCCGTCTGTCCGTAACGGGCTAGGGTTAATAATCCTCACGCAAATACGTGCGGTCTACTGGCTGCCGAGCGCAGCGAAGGCGGCGTCGATTCTCTAAAATTAAAATATGTGGTGTACACATTGTATGTGGTCGACATATACGACTTAAATGCACCGTTCAAACTACTTTATGCCCCCATTTTCAACCGCGGAGCGCCACAACACGCAAAGGGTGATGCCTGTGTGCACGTTAGTTAGCATTAATAGGAGGGGTCGATGAGCACACACGTACTATATGGTCTTAGCAGCTGTTAATAGGACCTGGCTACGCATATTTCGTATTAAATAGATATGTAAGTACTTTTTGCTAAGAATATGATCTGCGTAGAATTGTTTTTTAATAATGCTACTATCAAAATTGTTGTGCTTAGTACAAGTCTAATTATAACTCATATTTTTGCTTGTAGTACAGTACTGCACCCCGTTTTCGCGCCCTTGGACCTTTGATAAACTTCCGGATGTGATGCTCCTGAATCCAAATGACCCTTTGTTTGTCTGCTAAAATCTGATTGATTTGCAAATCCTATTTCATCCACCCCCGCGAAAACGGGGTGCAGTACTGTAGTACATGTACCGTAGTATCCCGAAACAGGTGAACCAAATATGATGAATTCCCAAAATCTATCGAAATAAATAAATTTAATAAAAATTGTGCTCTGCAGGCAAAACGAGATTAAATTTGCTAGATTTATTGGTGGATTTACGATAATGCGAGTTCAAAAACCGTTATCCACAATCATTTACAGTAAAACGGCTAGAATTGCACCTTTGAAGCTACAATTTTGCTGCACTGCGCCCGTAGCTGTGCAATCAAATTGGGATGCGCAAACATACCGTAAAAATCGGCCCCAGTGCGACATCGATTTTTGGTCAAAGTCAAGTCAAATATAAAACCTCATCAAAGTTTTTTCAATGAACCTCGATTACAATATATGCAGGTGGATTTCGGCATACATTTAGCTAAATATTAGGGAATGACTCTCTTTTCACACACATTTACGATGAGGCTAAAAATGTCGGCAAAAACTTTTGCATTAGGTAATCGGGAGTGCCTGCAGCGAGCGGCTACGCAGATGGCCACGTCGCAACCTCATGCACCCTGGAGTCCAGGGCCTGGACGAAGACACATACGCCCTTTGATGCTCCTCTGGAGCTGGTGTTGTCTAAGCTCGGAATATTTGAGCGCCTCGTTTTCAGGACACGCGGCTCCCTTTGACGAAAGTTGAGAAAAGTCGCTGAAAGGTTTTGCAGCTTCGTCGAGATGAGACAGCACCGTCACTGTGTTCGCTCAGCAGGTGCGTGTCTAAATTGCAGCACAAGTGAGCATCGTTTTAACTTGCAAATATGTGTACTGTACTGTACTGACACGTTTAGCTGATTGCAGTGTGCCATAAATGTCGTTAACATCAAGTCAGTCTGCCCACGAAATGGCAGCCGCTGTTGAAACGCGAGTCGTTCTTGACAATATTGCGGATCTGCTCGATGGCCATCGGGATCTGCGCCGTTACTGACTGCACCGAGCACTCGTTTTCGCAGTACGTAAGACCCACAAAGACACGGCCCTCAGCCGTGAGAATGTTGCGGCCATTGGTGGCGTTGCCCGTGACACCGTGAAAGAAGAACACGGGCAGCTCGGATTCGGGGACGGAGTCTGCCTGGCTGATGTCTGCCTGGCAGACATCACCTCCTGGACCTTACGATTCGGCGCTGTTGACGACCAAGCCTGATCTTCCCGACACCGTAAGAGGTGAAGATCGCCCTATGCACGGTCTGTACCGCCGTCTTCACCACCGTCTTCAGCTCAAGCTTTGAGCCTCAAGGTGAACCGCTCACCTCACATCATTGCAACTCGAGTGCCCACAGTCCTTTTCACCTCGAGAAGATCAAGCCCTCCTCCGTCATGGCGGTCCGATTCTTCCACCTCGCAGTGGCCGTCGCTGCCGCCTTCGTCGTCGCCGCAGACTCCGTCCCCGAATCCAAGCTGCCCGTGTTCTTCTTTCACGGTGTCACGGGCAACGCCACCAATGGCCGCAACATTCAAGCCAATCTCACGGCTGAGGGCCGTGTCTTTGTGGGTCTCACGTACTGCGAAAACGAGTGCTCGGTGCAGTCAGTAACGGCGCAGATCCCGATGGCCATCGAGCAGATCCGCAATATCGTCAAGAACGACTCGCGTTTCAGCGACGGCTACCATTTCGTGGGCCACTCACAGGGTGGCGGTATCGCCCGTGCCGTGGTGGAGAACATGGACGATCACAAAGTGCACTCTCTCGTGAGTCTAGCCGGCATGCAGAACGGCATGTTCTACGGCCCACAGGCAGAGGACGTCGTGCCGCTCTTCATCATGGTAAACGTGCTCGGACCCCAGCTGCTGACGCCCGATATCTTTGACTTCTCTAGCTACACCGCAGCGGACTGGCGTGGCAAGTTCCAGCACGATCTGGCCCAACTGGACGCGAACCAGACGCTGCAGGCGAAGTACTCGCTTATGAACATGAACCGCGAACCGGCCGACAACTATTTCATTGCAAACAACAAGTACCTGCCGTACCTCAACAACTTGAATCACTGCGACGACAACGATTTCCGGTGCAAGTTCGACAAGATCCGTCGTAAGAGCAACTTCTTACGCCTCAAGTCTGCCCACTTCGTCGCGAGTCCGAACGACGGAGTTGCTGCCCCGTGGCAGCACTCGCTATTGCAGCGATACACAGCCGTGGATCGATTGACGAGATTGCAACCAAGTTCGAGGAGTTCACCGTCATGGATATGGAGGATACAGTCGAGTACAAGAGCGACGCCAACGGTCTGCGAACGCTAGATGAACGTGGCGACCTGCATCGCACGGTTGTCGCCAACATCTCGCACAACTGCTGGATCGTCGACGGCGTGCGCCAACGTCGAGTGCTACTGGGAGCCTGTGTGGAATCAGTACATCTACCCAGCTTTACAGTGAAGCATGCCATAACGAAAAATGCAAAACTTAGTGGTAAGGTAAGCTGCCACAAATACAAGCAAAGTCTTTTTTGCTTATTCACTACTTTGTAAAACTTGTTTTGATGCATACGCACTCTAGGCGTTGCACGAGGTGGCGCCCAGAGGCTCCACGCCCAGAGCCTCGCACATCTTGGTGAAGTACGTGATACGTTGTTGCTCGTTCGACGTGTTGGGAGCGTCCGGACCGCACTCCAGACCACCGTTGATGATATCGGTGGATTGAGCGAATCCGTTCTCACCGGCGACGATGTCGTGGATCACACGGCCGCCATGCGGAGTCATCCAGTACCAAAGCGCAGTCATCCACGTCACCGTCGTGTCTGTCGCGACGATGTCCGGGTTGTTTAAGAGATCAATGCCCAGAGCTTCGCCAGCATTGTAGTAATTGTAGTTCCATGAGAGCTGAATGGGGCCACGGCCGTGGTAACGACGACCGGGGGCACACGTGTAGGTAGTGTTGTCGCAGTACTGCCACACCGAGTAGGTGTCACGGGCGTACTCTTCCGCGGCCTTGAAGCTGTCGCACTCGTGAGCTGTTTGAGCCAGGAACGCTGCCAGCTCACGCTTGTCATTGTCGTCGTTGCCCGTATTAGCGAATTCGCTGTACTTGCTGGCCGCATCCACAAGACCGTTGAAGTTGTAGAGCTCCACAGCGTCCGGGAAAACCTCCTGGAAACGATCCTGATCGAAGAAGAGCGCGAAACTCGAGCTATCAGCGTCACCAGAGACCGCAGAAGGCACAACCAGAAGACTTGACGCGATAACCCCGACGAATTTCATGGCTGACTTGGGTTGATAGGCTGATTTGGCTGCTTGCTTGGTTGGAGGTGAGAGTGAAAGTGAGGATCGCTTAGGCGGTTAGAATAGCGAGCGGCGGGAATTGGTCGGCCACGGAAAAGCCCGTCACTTCATCGATGCAGTCAAGATGTCAACAAGATCTTTCAGCAGTCAGTACATTGTACATGTACAGTACCATCATGATATTTGATGTCATGTTCTAGAACACACAATATCTGATGATCTCTGGATTTTGTCAGCAAAAACGAAGAAAACGAATGCACAGTACATAAATAAATGAGCACTCATTTATTTATTACAGTCAGGGGTTAAAGGTAGCTCCAAAATCGGTGAAGTTATTGTGCTTTCAGGCTAAATTTACATTTTCGGGGCTATTGCCCGAATCGACGACAAATCGACCAAGAGTTTTGATTGGTCAAAAGCCAGATTTGCATCACGATCACCATTCTTCAAATTGCCACTCCTGAATTGCCGCGCTTCCGAAGAGGTTAAGTTGACCGTGTCGCTTGAGTTTCCGTTCTCTAGCTAACAAATGAGTACGTCTACATGCTACAGATCTACCTGCCTGTCATTCCCATTGCCGTTTAGCGTCCGGAATGGAAGACGCCGTTATTCGGCAGCATGCCCACCCGAATACAGTTTTTCACTGTCTCTACGGATTTTACTGTCTCGGATACTCGCGCTCACAGCTTGCCCACATTTATCAAAAGAACGTTAAGACCATCGGAAATTGGATTAATGTGTACGAGCGGACAGGGACGTACCAGCGGGTAGACGCTAATGCTATTCGAAAATTCACAACTGCTCATCGGGAGTGGCTGTGTAATTACTACGCAGTCCACCCCTTAGCTTATCTGGATGAGGCCCGTGATGCATTTGTTCGTGCACACCAACTGAGCATTTCTATATCATCTGTGTGGCAGATTATTCACGATGGGGGCCTTACAAGAAAAGTTCTCGAACGGAGGGCTATGCACATCAAAGAACTTGATGTGTTCCGGTTTGTAGAAGAGCTCAGTCATGTCAACTGGTTCTACCGTAACCTTGTCTTTCTCGACGAGGTTTCTTTTGACAACCGGGGCATGATCAGAAAGCGCGGATACTCGCTAAGAGGGCAAACAATAGCAATACGCGGAGATTTCCAGCGTAAACCAAGAGTATCGGTGCTGGCGCTCATGTGTGTTACCGGTATTCTCGATTACTATAACTGCGATGGGACTTTTGATCGCGTGCAGTTCTTCAACTACTGTCGTGATTTCGCTTACTCAGAACGGGGGCATGTACGCCAGTATCCTGGCTCAAACTCTGTCTGGATAATGGACGGTGCCTCAATTCATCGTGATCCTGAAATCATCCACTTCCTACGGAGCGTTGGAATCGTACCAATATTTTTGCCTGCTTACTGTCCATTTTTCAACCCAATCGAATTCATGTTCGGATACATCAAGCAGTCTTTTAAGAGACACTATAATGAGTCAAGCAGCAATGATCTTTTACCATTTGTGGTAGAAACGTTCGATCGATTCATTGGCTTCGATATGGCCAAGGTATTTGAGCATTGCGGCTGGAAACGGGAAGGATATTTTGACCCTAGTGGGTCACTGGAAAAAGAAACACGACAGTGTCAGTTTTCTGAGAACAGCGAATTGCAAGCAAACGAAGGAAGTGAAGCGCTAGATTTTACGACAAGAGAGCTGGTCGAAATGTCTGAATGCTAAGCGAAAAATAAATTTCCAGCTTCGAACTTACTCTTGGTGCTCAGTATCCTCAATATTTTCCATTGTAGAGGTCGGATCAAGGACATCACCAGCATCAGGAAGAGGGATATCAGCAAGAAATCCCTCAATCGTGGACTTACGCACTTCCAATGCGTGCCTTTGGTTTTCTAAGCGGCGCCCGTATGCTTCCCATCCCTTTCGGAGATCTGCGTTATCAGCTAGAGCAGCTTCGATCGTGTCTAGTGCCACACGTGTCGACCTAGTCAGATTCACCAGGTGTTCGTGGACTTGCCCGTCGGAAGGACTTAGATAACGTTCCAGTCTAGAAGGTGGGTTGTCCAGCAAAGCAGCATCCCAGGTAGAGCGGTCCAAGTTACGCATGATTTCGTTGGCCCACATTCTCCATACTGGCGCACTTGCTTGGTATGTGTTTCCCCAAATTTCTTGCAATCGCCCCACTATCTCACGAACAGATATCTCTGCTGCAGCACCAGAACGATCGGTGTGCTGCGGGCGAATGCATGCCTGCATAAACTCGTCCAGAACTCGCGCGTTGGAAATCCCCAGCCCGTACTCATATATCATCAATGTTACAGTGCTCCCACGTTGGGATATGGTCCACCGGTTCCAGAGCTCTGGTGTCTTAGCTGATGGAACGATACGGCTGTTAGCTTTGAGCTGCATTACACTGCTCCATGATGTTTCCTTAGGGCGTTCAACTGACCAAACATCATCGACGTTTTTAGCTTGTCCTTTGACGTGGCAGCTAAACTTCTCCCATAACTTGTGCATGATCTCACTAAAAGAAGCACCATTAGCAGCAAAAATGTCCAGCTGCTTGCCGGACGAATCGCGTTGACCGACTGTAGTCTTGACAATCCCTTGGACTACCAGCTGCAATCGATGCTGGTCGGCGTTTCCGGTCGAAGCATCTAATGATACACGAGCCCGCTGGCCTCGAGAGATATCTGAAGCTTGGAACGCTTGCGGAGGCGTTCTCTCACGCAGAGGGTACGGTGAAACACGAACCGTTAAGGGCGAAGTCGAGGATACTGCAGTTCGCGAAATAGGCTCGTTTCGGGGCGGAGAAAGCCTATACTCTGATAAGGCGTCGTGCCCGACACTCGAGCTTGGTCCTGTAGCAAAGCTGCGATCTTCAACGCCCTCAATCATATTGCCGATTGTGGCAGGTCGCCATATTATACTTATTGAGATGCATGAAAAATGCTATTACGTAGGTTGCGCGATTGCTTGTTGGTTGATTCGAAGAACCGCGCACGGAAATTTTGAGTAGAAACCACAATAATATTGTGAAAATATCACCGGTAGACCAGTTAATACAAAAAATATCACCTAATATTTTATTCTGAGACAATATGATATTATTAAATATCAACTTAATATTAGTTAATACGATATTATATTTTTCAATGATTGCGTAGTCAGGCTACATTAACTAATCAGATGTCGTTAACGCTCGACTAGCTGAAGTATTACTAATCAACCGTGAGTACCGGGACAATTGTGAGTGACGGCAAGGTTGGCGTTGTGTGTTGGCACTGCTGAGCGCATTAATCTAGCGTTACGAGCTGCAGATTTATTAGACGCACGATGTGGATGAGGCTATCGGTAGAGAACAAGAACAAACACCTTGATTTCGCTCTACCGACATTAAACAACTACAAGCGCTTGCAGTTTTCCATCTCGATCGCCTTTGTCTGTGTCACAGTGAAATACTAGAGCAAATACTCGTCAGTCTTAAAGCCTACTGCTTTTCTAGAACCTGATCGAAAAAGTTATTTGGCTCCGCTCGGTTCACAGAGGATAGCTGGCAAGAAACGTACTTAAGTGGGAAAATATCATAAAATATCATGTAGTATCTAATATTTTTCAGTTCTCCGAGCTAATATAAAAATATTATGTTAGCTTTTGCAAAATTGAGTTACTATTAATATTTACTATCATAAATAGTACTATTACTATCAAAAAATATCATATTATATTTGGTTACCATTAGCCCCTGACTATTAAAGAA
>NW_003303695.1:553386-555376 GCF_000142945.1 Phytophthora infestans T30-4 | reverse complement strand
TTACGCAATCATTAAAAAATATAATATCGTATTAACTAATATTAAGTTGATATTTAATAATATCATATTGTCTCAAAAGAAAATATTAGGTGATATTTTTTATATTAACTGGTCTACAGGTGATATTTTCACAATATTAACTTCACCGATTTTGGAGTTACCATTAACCCCTGGTCCTTACCCGTATAAAGTCCGCTTTGTCTCTTTCGAGTGGCACTATTAAATATAGTCCGGACTCTAATAGGGCGCCTCCGTTTATATAACAAATACCACCTATTTTTTTCCTCTGAGACAAAATGATATAATTAAATATCAACTTATATTAGCTAATTCGATATTATACTTTTCAAAGATTGCGTAATCTGTTAAATTCACCAACCAGATGTCGTTAATGTTCGACTAGTTGAAGTATTACTAATCAACCGTGAGGGAGATGACAATTGTGAGAGTGACGGCAAGGTTGGCGTCGTGTGTTGGCACTGCTGAGCGCATTAATCTAGCGTTACGAGCTGCAGATTTATTAGACGCACGATGTGGATGAGGCTATCGGTAGAGAACAAGAACAAACACCTTGATTTCGCTCTACCGACATTAAACAACTACAAGCGCTTGCAGTTTTCCATCTCGATCGCCTTTGTCGAGGGTAGTGGCAAGAAACGTACTTCAGTGGAAAATATCATAAAATATCATCTAGTATCTAGTATTTTTTAAATCTCCGAGCTAATATTAAAATATTATGCTAACATTTGAAAATCTGAGGTACTATTTATATTAGTTTTAAAACCTGTACTACTACTATCAAAAATATTAATGATATTTGGCTACCATTAGCCTCTGATTACAATACATTACTGCACCCCGTTTTCGCGGGGGTGGGCCATATAGGATTTGCAAATAAATCAGATTTTAGCATACAAAGTTCAGCTCATTTGGATTTAGGATCATCACATCCGGAAGTTTTTCAAAGGTCCAAGGGCGCGAAAACGGGGTGCAGTACTGTACAATAATGTTGAGAGACCAGCAAACATAATAGAAATACAAAATACGCCCGTATTTTAAACGCAATACATGTACTGTAGAGTACTGCATTGTAATATCAAAAGAGGTGCGTGATTAATGTTTTTTTACAGCGTTTGAAAAATCAAAGCTCTTTTTACATGTTAATATATTGAATGGTCGTCTATGGATTATCGCAAATCAAAGTTTTTGCCCTCCACTTACTCCAGGTAGTGTGATTTCATTCTTCATTTTGCCAAGGACGCCACGAAAGACGGAATCCATACGCAAGCACTTTGATAAGTGCTCCAAAGGCACCTTCGAGATGGATCGAACCAAGCGCTATTACTGTAACAAGGATGTTTCAGCCACACCGAAAAACATGAAGACGCAGTTAAGCAAATGCATCGTCCTGCCAACCAGTCTGGGTCGCTTCTGAAAGTGTATACAGCACCGGCATCAACCGCAGGGGTCGTGCGCCAACACAAACTCGCAAAGCGAGCTCATACTGCTGTAAGATATCGCATCGCACTAGTGGAGGCAAAGTTCAAGAACAAGTCGCGGTGGTGCACAACTCCGCAGTCGCGAATCTTCAGCCGGACGAAAAGCGCCAGCGCTTTGAGAAGTGGATGGTTGCTGAGTATTTCGGCGGGGACGCGATCAAAAAAGACACGGTAGACGTAGTCGAGGACGCTCAAAGCTATCTCACCGACGCTGAATTGATGAAATGGTATATCCTGAATGCAGCGCTAGGAGCACAATTGGCCCCTTGGGAAGATCCTGCTGTACTGCTCTTTCCGGCTTCCCTTGAATAAAAGCGTACAATGCTGCTGATACGGATCAATCATTCCAGGTCGCTTTGCAACTTCAATTTATTGCTTCTATTAGTCTACTATGGCCGCGCCAACGACGAAAGTAAGGCAGACGACGACGGCTATGACTCGTGGGCGATCCATTCCGGCGCTTCCGAGCCGACCACCTGTTGGAAAGACGG